>NC_057794.1:382347276-382349562 GCF_018294505.1 Triticum aestivum | reverse complement strand
GGGTTAAAATAAGATGACCCTTGAGTCTGCAGAACCCAAGGGAAAGAAAAGGCTAGGTGGCGAATGGTAAGACCAATGTTGGGCATTGCTGGAAAAACTTTAATCAAGGCGAAATATCAAGGGGTTCCCATTATAACCCAACCGCGTAAGGAACGCAAAATCCGGGAACATAACACCGATATGACGGAAACTAGGGCGGCAAGAGTGGAACAAAACACTAGGCGAGAGGCCGAGCCTTCCACCATTTACCAAGTATATAGATGCATTAAGATAACATGGCAATATAATGATATCCCAACAAGTAAATAAAAGGTGTTCCAACAAGGAACGGCCTCCAATCTTCACCTGCAACTAGCGGTAACATAGCCAATCAATGGTTTGCTAGGACATGGTGGGTTAGAGGTTCCACATGGCAATTGGGAGGCTGACAATCAAAAGGTAGGCATCGTAGCATTGGCATAGCAAGAGCGAGCAAACTAGCATAGCAAAGATAGTAGTGATTTCGAGGGTATGATCATCTTGCCTGCACAGTTGTCAGAGTTGACTGGATCCTCAAAAGAAAACTCAACGGGCTCCTCGGTAGCGAACTCGTCTCCCGGCTCTACCCAAACAAGACAAACAAGCAACAAGGATACAATCAACCACGTGCAAACTCAAACAATATGATGAAATGATGATATGCTATGCAGGATGCGATGCGGGCTGCAAAATGCAAGATATGACAGGAAATGCATGAACCTGGACTCAACATGGAATTCCAAGTGTGCCACTGGAAAGATGAGATGAAATCGCTTGAAAACGATATAAAGATCATCGGAATCGGAGTTACGGTTTGGAAATGGCAAGCGTTTTAAGAATGACACCGGTCTGCGATTTACAGCAAGTAGGCATCTAAGTGCAATGAAATGAACATGCTACAGCCACCAAACATGACAACAAAATACATGGCAGGGATGCACACAAGATGCTTAACAAAAGTCTAGCACTGAGCTACGGCCAATTCATCCATTAACATGTTCAAACAAGCATGGAAAAAACGCAAATGCAAAACAGATCTCAGACTTAGTGAAATTAACACTTGTCTGGAATTTCAGATCACGAAGCCCTCTTCGAAGCAGCAAAACAACATGATACATGACCTGATTATGATAAATAAGAACATGTCATGGAGCTACTCAACAATCTT
Organism: Triticum aestivum; assembly: GCF_018294505.1. Taxonomy (NCBI): domain Eukaryota; kingdom Viridiplantae; phylum Streptophyta; class Magnoliopsida; order Poales; family Poaceae; genus Triticum; species Triticum aestivum. Next base: position 382,348,376 of record NC_057794.1, on the reverse strand, counting down.
AACAAAAGACCCAAAGTTACCTGGGGCCAAAAGGGTTCACAAAATATACTAACGGGCACACGAACATAGCAAAAACACAATCAGTTTTCAGACTTAGTGTAAACTGAGACATGCTGAAATATAACTCACGAAGGCATGTAAACGAGCTCGATGCACTCACTACGGTGCAAGTCATGGCAAGGCAAGCATACATCCATAAAGAAGGCACAAAATACAAGCTATACATGGCAATAACAATGGCATAGCATGCACGGATCAACTACAATATCATCGGCAAAATCGCAAACGAGTTGACGATCTGCCCAGATTCACCACGAAGCAAAAGTAGAGCTCGATTGACTCAAGCTAGGGTGCTCCATAATTGCAAACAAAGACATGGATGGATAGAGCATAACAAGATTAACAAAACTCCCTTATCATCCTCAAAAGAGGCACGGATCACTAGGAAACAAGCTGAACATATGGCATCATGAACTTAATAATCCCAGACTTAGTGAAAACTACTAAGTCCCTGAAAACAGAATTACCGGTTGCCTCACTTTGCAAGCTTGCACAAGTCACCACACACATCACAAAAATACATGGGTTGCACCTCTGGAAAGAAGACAAAATCCTTAACAAAACATATGAAGGACTCACAGGCATAGCATGCATACAATAATCATGGCAAAAATGACAAAAGTCTAAGATGAACTAGCAGATCTGACAATTAACTCACGAAGCCTCCTTCTAACAGCATTTCAGGCATCAAGATGAACTCGAATGAAAATGTAACAATGGAATGAAATGATGTACTCGTCGAGACGAACATTTTGATATGCTATACGCCCAAATCGGAGCTACGGATGCAAAGTTACGGCAGGTCAAAGTATGCATAAAAATTAGGGTTAGAGAGACGAAAGTCAACCGAAAAAAAACAGATCTCAGATCTGCACGCTTTACGAGGTTCGCCGGGGTCCCTATTTACCGGAGTCGAAGCGCTCGCCGGAGATGCGAGGAAGAGGCGGCCGGTAGCGGTGGTCGTGGCCGGAGCGGTGGGGCGGCCGGAGGCGGGCGGCGGAGCGGAAGCCGAGGCGGCGGGCGGCGGAGGCGTGCGGCTG
>NC_057794.1:382337373-382346959 GCF_018294505.1 Triticum aestivum | reverse complement strand
GGCCGGCGCGGGCTCCTGGAGCCAAGGGGCAGCGCGGGAGAGAGGAAACGGGCGGCGGCGACCCGGGCTGGGAGGGCCGGATCTGGGCCTCCCAGGCCCGCGCGGGAGAGGCGGCGGGGCAGGCCAGGTGGCGACGCGCGGCTGGTGGAGGGCGGCGGCCGGCTGACGTGGTGAAGCCCGATTGGCCCGAGCGAGGTGGCAGCGGCGGCTGGACACGTCCGGCGCGGCGTGGACGCGTCCGACAGCCGAGAGGAGGAGTTTTAGGGTTTCATCCGCGAATTGGAAGGGGGGGTGTATATATAGGCATAGAGGGAGCTAGGAGAGTCCAAAAGAGGTGCGGTTTTCGGCCACGCGATCGTGATCGAACGCTCTAGAGCATGGAGCAGAGTTTGGTGGGTTTTTGGGCCAAATTGAAGGGGTGTTGGGCTGCAACACACACGAGGCCTTTTCGGTCCCTCGGTTAACCGTTGGAGAATCAAACGAAGTCCAATTGATACGAAACTTGACAGGCGGTCTACCTGTAGTAAACCAAGGCCGCTTGGCAAGTCTCGGTCCAATCCGGAAATGTTTAATCCCCACACACGAAAGAAAGCTAGAAATGACCACCGGAGGAGAACGAAGCGCCGGAATGCAAAACGGACAACGGGGAAAATGCTCGAATGTATGAGACGAACACGTATGCAAATGCAATGCACATGATGACATGATATGAGATGCATGAAAACGAAAACAACACACGGAGACAAAGACCCGAACCCGAGAAATAAATATAACTTAGCGCCAGAAACGGCAAGAGTTGGAGTACAAATTGGGAAAGTTACATCCGGGGTGTTACAACACTCCACCACTACGAAAAGATCTCGTCCCGAGATCTAGGACTGAAAGAACTCCGGGTAGTCAGAACGAAGGTGATCCTTGCGTTCCCAGGTAGCTTCACGGTCGGAATGGTGTGACCACTTGACTTTGAGAAATTTGATTGACTTGTTGCGAGTCTTGCGTTCAGTCTCTTCAAGAATAGCAACTGGGTGCTCACGATAAGAGAGATCTTCTTGGAGCTCAATGTCCTCGAAGTTGATGGTGCGGTCAGGAGTCTTGAAGCACTTTCGAAGCTGAGAGATGTGGAACACATCATGAACATTTGCAAAGTTTGAAGGAAGCTCGAGTTGATAGGCGAGGTCGCCTCTCTTGCTGACAATCTTGAAAGGTCCCACGTATCTAGGGGCAAGCTTCCCTTTGATACCGAAGCGACGAGTACCTTTCATAGGAGAGACACGGAGGTAAACATGATCTCCGATCTCGAAAGCCAAATCACGGTGCTTACTATCATAGTAGCTCTTCTGGCAGGATTGGGCTGCTTTGAGGTTATCACGAATGACTTTGCACATTTCTTCTGCTTCTGTGATTAAGTCATTACCCAAAAGCTGACGTTCCCCGGTTTCAGACCAGTTGAGAGGGGTACGGCACTTCCTGCCATACAGAATTTCAAAAGGGGCCTTGCCCGAACTTGCTTGAAAATTGTTATTGTAGGAGAATTCAGCATAAGGAAGACAATCCTCCCACTTCGTGCCGAAGGAGATCACACAAGCCCTGAGCATATCTTCAAGAATCTGGTTGACACGCTCGACTTGACTGCTTGTTTGAGGATGGAAAGCTGTGCTGAAGCGGATGTTGGTGCCCATGGCCTTCTGAAAAGTATCCCAAAACTTCAAGGTAAAGATGCTGCCACGGTCTGAAGAGATCACTTGAGGAATACCGTGCAGAGAGACAATGCAAGAGGTATAGAGCTCCGCCAATTGAGCTGCGGTGATCGACTCTTTGATAGGCAGAAAGTGAGCCACTTTGGTGAGCTTGTCGATGATAACAAATATAACATCATTGCCACGCTTGGACTTTGGAAACCCAGTCACGAAGTCCATCTCAATGTGGTCAAACTTCCATTCTGGAATGGCAAGAGGTTGGAGGAGACCTGCTAGCCTTTGGTGTTCTGCCTTCACTCTTCTATAGACATCACATTCATTCACGAATTGAGCGATCTCGCGCTTCATTCGAGTCCACCAATAAGCTTGCTTAAGGTCCTGATACATCTTCGTGCTCCCAGGGTGGATGGAGAGGAGAGAATTGTGAGCCTCGTTCATGATCACTTTACAAAGTTCACCTTTGGGCACAACAATACGATCCTCTAAGAAGAGAGTGTCCTTGTCATCAAGGCGGTAGCACTTGTACTTGGACTAACTCTTGGCAATCCCAATCTTCACCTTTTTCACCATAGCATCAAGAAGCTGGGCTTGGCGAATCTGGTCTTCTAAGGTAGGAGAGACTTGAAGGTTGGCAAGGAAACCTTGAGGAACAACTTGCAGATTAAGTTTGCGGAAAGCTTCACAAAGCTCGGGTTGATAAGGCTTAAGAATCAAACTGTTGCAGTAGGCCTTTCTGCTCAAAGCGTCAGCAATCACATTGGCCTTGCTTGGAGTATACTCAATACTCGGATTATACTCTTGAATCATTTCTACCCATCGAGTTTGCCTGGGGTTGAGATTAGGCCGAGTGAAGATGTACTTGAGACTCTTGTGATCAGTGAAAATGTCCACTTTTCTTCCCAATAGAAGATGTCTCCAAGTCAAAAGAGCATGCACCACTGCCGCCAACTCGAGATCATGAGTGGGGTAGTTCTTCTCATTAGGCTTCAACTGGCGAGAGGTATAAGCAAAAACTTTCTTCCCTTGCATCAATACTGCGCCAAGACCTTGGAGAGAGGCATCACAAAAGACCTCCTACGGCTTGGATTCATCAGGCGGAGTCAGAACTGGAGCAGTGATCAACTTCTCCTTCAAAGCGTTGAAAGCGATATCACACGCCGGAGACCAAACATACTTGATGTGCTTCTGGAGAAGATTAGAGAGAGGATTCGCGATCTTGGAAAAGTTTTCAACGAATCTTCGGCAATAGCTTGCGAGACTGAGAAAACTGCGGAGTTGCTTCACGTTCTGAGGAGGTTCCCAATTCACAATTGCAGACACTTTCTCAGGATTCACGGCAATGCCCTTGGCAGAGATGATATGACCAAGATAAAGAACCTCATCGAGCCAAAATTCACACTTGGAGAACTTGGCGTAGAACTGATGTTCTCTGAGCTTATCGAGAACCAAACGCAAGTGCTTGGCATGATCTTCCTTGTTCTTCAAGAAAACCAGAATGTCGTCGAGATAGACCAAAACGAAGTCATTGGTGTAGGCGTTGAAGATGAAGTTCATCATGCGAGAGAACGTCGGAGGAGCGTTGGCAAGGCCAAAAGACATGACAGTGTATTCATATGAACCAAAGCTTGTTCTGAATGCTGTCTTGGGAATATCCCCTTCACGAATGCGAATCTGGTGATAACCCATGCGGAGATCAAGCTTGGAGAATACTTGGGCACCTTTGAGTTGTTCGAACAGCTCATTGATGTTGGGAAGTGGGTATTTGTTCTTGATGGTCTTCTTGTTCACTGGACGGTAATCAACACAAAGTCGGTCCGTTCCATCCTTCTTCTTCACAAAAAGAACACCACAACCCCACGGAGAAGAACTAGGCCGGATGAGACCCATTCTTTCTTGCTCATCGAGTTGCTTCTTCAGCTCCTTCAACTCTTCAGGTCCGAGCTTGTAAGGACGCTTGCACACAGGTTCCGTGCCAGGCTCAAGATCAATAACGAATTCAACTGGCCGGTGCGGAGGCATTCCTGGGAGCTCTTCTGGAAAAATGTCTTGATATTCGCAAACGACTGGAATTTGCGAGATGGCATCCAATTCACCCTTCTCATTGAGAGAAAACAGACGAATGGTATCATCACGGGCGGCAAAGACAATTACATCCTCAGACAAATGAGTCAATTGAATCTGCCTGGCTGCACAATCAAGCTGAGCCTTGTGCTTAGAAAGCCAATCCATTCCGAGAATAAGATCAATATCTGAGTTACCAAGCACCATAGGAGAAGAAAGGAACTTGTAGTCGCCCAATGTGATAGTAACATCCGGAGCCATCATTTTGGTGTTCATGAACAAACCCGGAGAAGAAACCGCTATCGGCTTAGGCAAATCAATAGTATGCACATCATGCATGGATGCAAAAGGCTTCGACAAAAATGATAAAGATGCACCAGTGTCAAAAAGAACTCTTGCGGGAATGTCATTAATAGGAAGGTTACCCATGATGACATCTGAAGAATCCTCTGCCTGAGCTGCATTCAGCAAGTTGACCTTGGCGGACTTGGGGTTATGCTTGACCACAGCTGTACTTGCCGATCTGACAGGAGGAGGAGGAGGAAGACGCCTTTGGTTGAAACACTTGTTGGCATAGTGACCCTTCTGTTGGCACTTGTTGCACGTGACCTCTGAAAGCGGACGGTGATACGGAGCACTCGATCTTGGAGCTTGAGGCGAAGTCTTGTTCTGAAAGCCAGGGTTGGGTGGGTGGGAAGAACCACTGCCACCTTTGCTCTTCTACCGATACGGCTGACGGAACGGAGGAGGAGGAAGCCAAAACTTCTACTGCTTGGCCACTTGAGTAGAGGAAGAAGGAGTAACATCTCTGACTCGCTTCCTGGAAGCATCACACCTCAACTGAGCAGCCTCTTGCTTCAGTGCCATGTTGTAGAACTCATCGTATCTCAAGGGCTCGAAAAGAACAAGAGCGAGCTGAATATCTTCTCTGAGACCACCCCTGAACTGGTATATCATGCTCTTCTCATCAGGCACGTCCTGCTTGGCAAAGCGGGCAAGCTTCTGGAACAACTTGTTGTAGTCATAGACAGACAAAGAGCCTTGCTTCAGATTGCGGAATTCCTCACGCTTGCTTTCAACCACGCTCTGCGGAATATGATGAGCTCAGAAATCTCGACGGAAATCATCCCAAGTGATAACACGTCCACCTCTGGAATCCTTGTACTGCTGGAACCATTCTGCAGCTTGATCTTTGAGTTGGAAGGAAGCGCACTTGACAAAGTCCTCAGGCCTGACGTCACTGCACTCGAAATGCTTACACAGATCCACAAGCCAATCGTCAGCATCGGTTGCCTCAACACAATTGCTGAAAGTCTTTGGCCCGTTAGCAAGGAACTGGTTGAGTGTAGCAAAGTGACTCTGATTGCTGCCTTGATTCCCTTGACTGCCTTGATTGCGCTCTTGGAGAATTTGCATGATCAGCTGAGTGTTTGCATTGGTTGCGGCCATCACAGCTTGCCATGCCTCTGGAGGAGGTGGAGGCGGTGGCGGATCAGGATTTGGAGTTGTGCGTGTTGGAGGAGCCATCCTGAAGAGGTTGACCACCATTAGCACATTGACAGATAAATATTGAAGCTGAATCCAACGGAATGAAAATTGCAACATATAGTCTTCACATCCAAACAAAATGAACAAATGCATTCCTCTTCAAGTGGTCACATATCCATAAATTGAGAAGCCACATAGAATTAAGGTAGAGAAATAAATCAACAAGGTATGGATCAAGAACGAATAATCGGTAAGAAATCCCAATCTCAAACCAATATCCGTGGAAGAAGAACTAGAGCTACTAGAATTCCCACCTATGAAACTACCGAACCTTTCCGGTTATGCAATCAGGTGTTGGGGATACAGGGGAAGCATAATATCTCACCCAAACTAGCAAATCCTACATCCAGCTGTATCCATCCTTCAACACATAACCAAGAAACCTTCAGAAACCATCTACCTCAACCTTCGAAAAGCATCCGTTATACAAGTTATGGCGATACTCCCGAACTCCCGCCCCAATACTGGGTGGCGTCGAGGTTATCTCACCAACGAACTGCATAAAAGAGATTTTCAATGTCGGCGAACATATCTCAAGTATTCCAGAATTGCAACGATAAAATTATGATGACAACACCTCAGAGCTCAACTCTCCGGGACACTTCCACTAAACCCCTGACAGGAGGCACCAAGTCAATATTCTCATCATAAAACCATCGGAACGATTCCAAGATACTCGCGTGATCCTAAATTTTTTTAGAGAAATTTGAGAAGAGAAGAGTCAAAACTCTATGTCAGGATGCCTTACCAGAGCGATGAGGAGACTGTGAAGTAAAAAGAATTCCTAATCTCTCCGACATATAATTCCTAATGACTCAAAACATTTTTCTAGACACAACTCGGCTGCTAAAAACGATCAAGCAATGGGGCTCCTAAGGTCAGGGAAGGCTCTGATTACCAACTTGTCACACCCTCGATGCGACTATAGCTCCCACGTGTCGAGGCACGACTTAGAGACATAATCGCATTGAAGGCATATGTCGCAAGTTAGGCAATCTTCACAACATCCCATGTAATATGAATAACAAAGGGGAGAACATAGTTGGCTTACACTCGCCACGTCATTCAAGTACATAAATAACATTACATCATCCAAACACTCATGGCCCGACTACGGCGCAAAATAAAAGAGAACCCAACATGCGACAAGGCCCCGAATCAAACCCCAACTAGGCACCACTACTGATCATCAGGAAAAGACACGTAGTAACACTGAGAGTCTTCGTCGAACTCCCACTTGAGCTCGTACTCGTCACCTGGAGCGGAATCACCTGGACCTGCATCTGGAGTTAGAGTATCTGTGAGCCACAAGGACTCAGCAATCTCGCACCCTCGTGATCAAGACTATTTAAGCTTATAGGAAGGGTAAGGCAAATATATATGTGGAGCTGCAGCAAGCGACTAGCATATATGGTGGCTATATTATTCGCAAAAGAGAGCGAGAAGAGGAGGCAAAGCACGAGCGAGAAACTAGAGAGCAACCTGCGCAAACATTACTCCAACACCGTGTCCACTTCCCGGACTCCGCCGAGAAGAGGCCATCACGGTAACACACTCAGTTGATTCATTTTAATTAATTAAGGTTCAGTTATCTACAATCGGACATTAGCAAATTCCCATCTGCCCATAACCGCGGGCACGGCTTTCGAAAGTTCAATCCCTGCAGGGGAGTCCCAACTTAGCCCATGACAAGCTCTCACGGTCAACGAAGGAATAGACCTCCTCCCAAGACATTCCGATCAGACTCGGTATCTCGGTAACTCAAGACACTTCGACAGGTTAAAACAAGACCAGCAACACCGCCCGAATGCGCCGACAAATCCCGATAGGAGCTGCACATATCTCTTTCTCAGAGCACACTCAGATGAGCAAGACGTCGGGTAGGCCAGCCCAGAGTTGCCCCTGGTAGCCCCGGACATCGCTCGGTTGGACCAACACTCAGAGGAGCACTGGCCCGGGGGGGGGGGGGTTAAAATAAGATGACCCTTGAGTCTGCAGAACCCAAGGGAAAGAAAAGGCTAGGTGGCGAATGGTAAGACCAATGTTGGGCATTGCTGGAAAAGCTTTAATCAAGGCAAAATATCAAGGGGTTCTAATTATAACCCAACCGCGTAAGGAATGCAAAATCCGGGAACATAACACCGATATGACGGAAACTAGGGCGGCAAGAGTGGAACAAAACACTAGGCGAGAGGCCGAGCCTTCCACCCTTTACCAAGTATATAGATGCATTAAGATAACATGGCAATATAATGATATCCCAACAAGTAAATAAAAGGTGTTCCAACAAGGAACGGCCTCCAATCTTCACCTGCAACTAGCAACGCTATAAGAGGGGCTGAGCAAAGAGGTAACATAGCCAATCAACGGTTTGCTAGGACATGGTGGGTTAGAGGTTCCACATGGCAATTGGGAGGCTGACAATCAAAAGGTAGGCATCATAGCATTGGCATAGCAAGAGCGAGCAAACTAGCATAGCAAAGATAGTAGTGATTTCGAGGGTATGATCATCTTGCCTGCACAGTTGTCAAAGTTGACTGGATCCTCAAAAGAAAACTCAACGAGCTCCTCGGTAGCGAACTTGTCTCCCGGCTCTACCCAAACAAGACAAACAAGCAACAAGGATACAATCAACCACGTGCAAACTCAAACAATATGATGAAATGATGATATGCTATGCGGGATGCGATGCGGGATGCAAAATGCAAGATATGACAGGAAATGCATGAACCTGGCCTCAACTTGGCATTCCAAGTGTGCCACTGGAAAGATGAGATGAAATCTATTGAAAATGATATAAAGATCATCGGAATCGGAGTTACGGTTTGGAAATGGCAAGCGTTTTAAGAATGACACCGGTCTGCGATTTACAGCAAGTAGGCATCTAAGTGCAATGAAATTAACATGCTACAGCCACCAAACATGACAACAAAATACATGGCAGGGATGCAAACAAGATTCTTAACAAAAGTCTAGTACTGAGCTACGGCCAATTCATCCATTAACAGGTTCAAACAAGCATGACAAAAACGCAAATGCAAAACAGATCTCAGACTTAGTGAAATTAACACTTGTGTGGAATTTCAGATCACGAAGCCCTCTTCGGAGCAGCAAAACAACATGATACATGACCTGATTATGATAAATAATAATATGGCATGGAGCTACTCAACAAGCTTAACAAAAGACCCAAAGTGACCTGGGGCCAAAAGGGTTCACAAAATATACTAACGGGCACACGAACATAGCTAAAACACAATCAGTTTTCAGACTTTGTGAAAACTGAGACATGCTGAAATATAACTCACGAAGGCATGTAAACAAGCTCGATGCACTCACTACGGTGCAAGTCATGGAAAGTCAAGCATACATCCATAAAGAAGGCAGAAAATACAAGCTATACATGGCAATAACAATGGCATAGCATGCACGGATCAACTACAATAGCATCGGCAAAATCGCAAACGAGTTGACGATCTGCCCAGATTCACCACGAAGCAAAAGTAGAGCTCGATTGACTCAAGCTAGGGTGCTCCATAATTGCAAACAAAGACACGGATGTATAGAGCATAACAAGATTAACAAAACTCCCTTACTGATCATCCTCAAAAGAGGCACGGATTACTAGGAAACAAGCTGAACATATGGCATCATGAACTAAATAATCCCAGACTTAGTGAAAACTACTGTCCCTGAAAACAGAATTACCGGGTGCCTCACTTTGCAAGCTTGCACAAGTCACCACACACATCACAAAAATGCATGGGTTGCACCTCTGGAAAGAAGACAAAATCCTTAACAAAACATATGAAGGACTCACAGGCATAGCATGCACACAATAATCATGGGAAAAATGACAAAAGTCTAAGATGAACTAGCAGATCTGACAATTAACTCATGAAGCCTCCTTCTAACAGCATTTCGGGCATCAAGATGAACTCAAATGAAAATGATGCAATGTAATGAAATGATGTACTCATCGAGGCGAACATTTTGATATGCTATGTGCCCAAATCGGAGCTACGGATGCAAAGTTACGGCAGGTCAAAGTATGCATAAAAATTAGGGTTAGAGAGACGAAAGTCAACCGAAAAAAAACAGATCTCAGATCTGCACGCTTTACGAGGTTCGCCGGGGTCCCTGTTCACCGGAGTCGAAGCGCTCGCCGGAGATGCGAGGAAGAGGCGGCCGGCAACGGTGGTCGTGGCCGGAGCGGTGGGGCGACCGGAGGCGGGCGGCGGAGCGGAAGCCGAGGCGGCGGGCGACGGAGGCGTGCGGCT